>NC_048233.1:28506117-28517320 GCF_002007445.2 Ailuropoda melanoleuca
GGGGGAGTGGGAGAGGAAGAAGCAGGCTCATAGCAGAGGAGCCTGATGTGGGGCTCGATCCTACAACACCGGGATCACGCCCTGAGCCGAAGGCAGACGCTTAACCGCTGTGCCACCCAGGCGCCCCTTGAAATTATGTTTTTCAAAAATTTCAAATTTTATGAAAATGTGGTCATTGTCAATTTTACAATGGATGATTTACTTTTCATCATAGTGATAATAATTGGGCCACATTCTAAAATTTATTTCCTCAGTAATTATGACTGGACTCTCAAAAGCTACTTCATGTGAGCTGCCAGAACAGCAGTTGAACCCCATCATCTAAAAGATATTTTGGGACCACCTTTGGTCCAGAAGCCAAAACAATACAGCTGGGCTGGAATTTAGAATGAACAAGAAGTTAATGACTGATACCACAATCACCTTGGAGCCCTGCCGTGAGAAGCCTGATGCCGAGGTTTGAATTCTGTTAGAGTTGACAGGACTCCCAATACTTCTGTTCACCTTCATGGTCCCATTGTGCCAGGACAAGAGTGGCTGATGTCAGAGGCCGACAGATTCCAAACTTTCCAGACCTTCAAACTTTCTTCTTTTGGGTCCCTGTATATATACATAATGTATATAATTTACCCACAATTTAAGAAAATAAACTACATGATTTACTTATTGATTAGGTCTATTGTCAGCAAGGCATGTAAGTTCAAGTGAGAAGAGATCTTTATGGTTTTTTATTGTTGTTTACTATATCCTAACACTTATAATAGTGTCTGGCACCATAAGCACTCAATGAATGGTTGTTGAATGAATACATACTAAATATGACTCTTTGTCAATGTATGTGAGAAATACCTATTTCTGTTTAGAGGCTTATCTTTTCATTAACTTTATTGTAAATGATATTTGTGTAAACAGTTGTATTGAATTTTAGGACATATAAGTGTATCAATCTTTTCCTCTATGATAAGCCATTTTTATTTCTTATTTGAGAAATTTTCTGCTACAAGGTCATTAACCTTGTATTCTCCTGTATTTTCTTCTAGGCCATCTTTTCCCCACTCATGTGCAATGCCATCTCTGTTGTTTATTAAATTTTTTCCCCATCCATTCCCCTACCCATCTTGCCTCTGGCAACCATCAGTTTGTTCTTTTTATTTATGGGTCTGTTTCTGCTTTTTGTTTGTTTATTCATTTGTTTTGTTTTTTAGATTCCACATATGAGTGAAATCATATGGTATTTGTCTTTCTCTGACTGATATATTTCACCTAGCATTATGCTCTCTCACTCCATCCATATTGTTGCAAATAGTAAAATCTCTTTGTTTTTACTGGATGAATAACATTCCATTATATATATCTCACATTTTCTTTATCCATGCATCTATTGATGGACACTTAGGTTGCTTCCCTATCTTGACTATTGTAAATAATGCTGAAATAAACATAGGGGTGCATATGTCTTTTCAAATTAGCATTTTCATTTTCTTGGATAAATACCCAGTAATGGAATTACTGGATTATTTGGTACTTCTAGTTTTAATTTTTTGAGGAGAGTCCCTACTGTTTACTACAGTGGATACACCAATTCGTATTCCAACTGATAGTGCATGAGGGTTCCTTTTTAATCACATCTGTGCCAACACTTGTTATTTCTTGTCATTTTGATTCTAGCCATTCTGACAGGTGTAAGGTGATATCTTATTGTGGTTTTGATTTGTATTTCCGTGATGATGAATGATATTGAGCATCTTTTCATGTGTCTGTTAGCCATGTGTATGTCTGTTCAGGTCTTCTACGCATTTTTAAATCAAAATACTTTTTTTTTTTTTTTTGGTGTAGAGTTGTGTAACTTCTTTAGGTATTTTGGATATGAACCCTCTATTGGTTATATCATTTGCAAATATCTTCTCTTTTCTCCCATTTAATAGGTTGCCTTTTTGTTCTGTTGATGGTTTCCTTTGCTTTTTATTTTGGGGTAGTCTCAATAGTTTATTTTTGCTTTTGTTTCCCTTGTCTGAGGAGACATACCTAGAAAAATGTTTCTATGGCCAAATGTCAAAGACATTATTGCCTGTGTTTTCTTCTAGGAGTTTTATGGTTTCAGGTTTCAAACTTAGGTCTTTAATCAGTTTTGAGTTTATTTCTGTGTGTGATGTAAGAAATTGTCCAGCTTCATTCCTTTGCATGTAGCTGTTGTGAGTCAATTTTTCTTATTTGCACCAGTAGTTGTCAAACTTTCATGTGCATCAGAAGAACTTGTTAAAACATGGATTGCTGGAATTTCTGATTCAGTAGGTTTGGGGTGGGGCTTGAGAATTTGCATTTTTAACATTCCCTATGTGCTGTTGATGCTTCTGGTTTTAGGACCACACTTCGAGAACCTCTGTTATCAATAATATGCCCACAACATCAAGTGGTCATTATTTATTCCTTTTCCCCTAGGGTTGACATATCATCAGATTTAAGTAGTGGTATATATTAAATACTAATATCATATTAGAAATATTTATTTAAAACATAATAATAATAAGCACATGAATACATAATATTTTGGACTTATATGTTGCTGCAATTTTTTTAAAGGAGTATAAATATGAATGTTGTCCTTTCAGACTTTGATAGGAGTGTTTTTTTTTTTTTTACAGATTTTATTTATTTATAGGACAGAGATAGACACAGCCAGCAAGAGAGGGAACACAAGCAGGGGGAGTGGAAGAGGAAGAAGCAGGCTCATAGCGGAGGAGCCTGATGTGGGGCTCGATCCCATAACGCCGGGATCACACCCTGAGCCAAGGGCAGACGCTTAACCGCTGTGCCACCCAGGTGCCCCTGATAGGAGTTTTTTTAACATAAATTTTTTTCTTAGACTGAAAATTTAGAGGATATTCCTTTACAGACCTAACTGTTATATGGAACTATAAGATGAGTAATTTAACGGGGTATTTCTATATGCAAAAAAAGCATTTTTTTTACTAGTCTATACTTACAGCTTTCTAATGTGATTTTATCCAAAAGGAAAAAAATTATAGAGAAAATATCCCAGCAAAACTAGGTAAATATTTAAATTAACTAGGTAAATATTTTAGTATTTCTAACACTTTTATAGGGACAAAAACTTTTCCCTTCTTCTCTTTTAGTAGGTTTGGGGTGGGGCTTGAGAATTTGCATTTCTCAATTTGCATCTTCTCTTTTAGGTTTTTTGGCTGGTCTAATAATTAAATTGACATAAAACAGGTTAACAGGAGACAAATTTCTTATGTACAGGAACCCCAAAGGCATGAGACCCAAAGACAGTTAAGCAATTGAGGCTTATATGCCATCCTGAGCTAAGGAGAAAGGGTAGGGGTCTGGGGCTTCAAAGGGGAGGAAGACAATTCACAGGAAGATGAGTAGAGCAAATGTTTGGTAAACTTGTGTTTGCCTTGCCATGCAGGTAAGTCTTTCTGATAACCAAAGTTATCTTTGGTATTAGCTGTCTCCTGGTACAGGCCCTCTATCTGTTGGCCCTTGATTATCTTCAGCTTGAAATAATCCACATGCCAAAGTGGCATTTTTGAGGTCATGTATTTTGCCCCCCCCCACTATTATAGACAAAATTTGGGGGGTTATAATATTTTCAACTTTGCCTTCTGATGTCACCATAAATCGAATGGCTGAGACACTGGTCAGTAACTTATTAGGAATACAGCTGACCCATAAACAACATGGGTTAAAACTATGTGGGTCCGCTTATATGTGGATTTTTTAAATAAATATATAAATTTATAGTATCAATATTTGCAGTACTGTAAATGTATTTTCTCTTCTTTATGACTTTTTTTTTTAAGATTCTATTTATGGGGCATCTGGGTGGCTCAATTGGTTAAGCAACTACCTTCCGCTCAAATCATAATCCCAGGGTTCTGGGATTGAGCTCCATGTTGGGCTCCCTGCTCAGCAGGGAGTGTGCTTCTCCCTCTGCTCCTCCCCCTATTTGTGCTCTCCGCCTCTCTCAAATAAAAAAAGATCTATTTAAAAAAATTTGGAGCACCTGGGTGGCTCAGTCGCTAAGCGTCTGCCTTCAGCTCAGGGCGTGATCCTGGCATTCTGGGATCGAGCCCCACATCAGGCTCCTCCGCTATGAGCCTGCTTCTTCCTCTCCCACTCCCCCCGCTTGTGTTCCCTCTCTCGCTGGCTGTCTCTCTCTCTCTGTCAAATAAATAAGTAAATAATCTTTAAAAAAAATGAAAAAATGAAAAAATAAAAGATTTTATTTATTTATTTGAGACAGAGACAGCAAGGGGAGGGATGGAGGGAGAAGGAGAGGAACAGGCGGACTTCTTGCTGAGCGGGGAGCAATCTCAGGTCCCTGAGATCATGACCTGAGTGGAAGTCAGACGCTTAACCGACTGAGCCACCCGGGCACCCCTTCCTTATGATTTTTTTAATAACATTTCCTTTTCTCCAGTTTACTCTATTGTAAGAATACAGTATATAATATATATAACATACAAAATATCTGTTAATTGACTGTTCGTGTTCTTCGTAAGGCTTTCAGGCCACAGTAGGCTGTTAGTAGTTAAATTTTTGAGTTTTTGGGGGAGTTGAATCCAAACCATGGGACATTGGTGGTCCTAACCCTCACGTTGTACCATGGTCAACTGTGTATGCTAAAATTCTTGGCTTTGATTTTTTAAATGCTGCTTAATTTTATGTTTGCTTAAAATTGACTTATTTTAAGCCAGTCATGTCTTTGGCCCTAACATTATTAGTTTATGATTAAATCTGATCTAAAATGTCATTATTTAGACTTATAATTTCAGTTAATGAAAGAGATTAAAATAATGATGAATAGAACATTTTAACATATTAATAGTAATAAAATAATACAGTTTTTGTTTACATTTTAAATATAGTTGATACTGTATTTGTCTTATAACTGATTCTTTACAAAGAGCAATTCTGGCTTACTGAAAAATTCACATTTTAAAAGTCTTTCAGTCTAAGTGTTTCTGGAGAATGGGAGCTTTACTAAAACCATAAAGGTTTGATGGAGATGAAATTAAGTAAGTGAGATACCACAAACAATGAAAGCTATCTCACACATACCTTTTTTTTTGGTAGAAAGGGTAGGTGGTACAGAGGGAGAGGGAGAGAGAATCTTAAGCAGACTCCCCACCGAGTGCTGAACCTGACATGAGGCTCTATCTCACGACCTTGAAATCATGACCTGAGCCAAGATCAAGAGTTGGATGCTTAACTGACTTTGCCACCCAGGCGCCCCATATCTCACACATATCTTGATTGATTAAATAGTAGATGGGAACATTTTTATCTCACTATTTAGATCACTACAATGTTAAGTAAAGCAAAAAGTAATTATCAGGAGTTTTTAGGTGAAAGTATGACAAGATAAAAAAAAAAAGTGCAACTCCAACAGAATACTCTTATGAAATATCCACACACCCCAAGCACAGCGAGAGTTTGTTTGGCTAATAGTGATTCTTAATATATATTTTATAATATTGCCAGGGCCTTGGCCCACAGACTAAATGCAGACATTTCTCAGTCATTTTCAGGTTTGTTGCCTAAGATACTAATTGAAATTCAGGGCAGAGAAAAATACATCACTGGCTTTTGTGTATCTATGAAAGGCCTTCTTATTAGACGTTGTTTAGTATAAAGGCTTCTTTTCTCTGCCAAGTGAGAGTGACCCTATGCGTGAAGTGTGTTCAGTGGGGTCTTCAAGAACAACATAGATACCAGTTGCTCACCAGCTGGAAGCCATCATGCTCTTTCTTCAAGAGGGCAGCTCACAAGCTCTATGCGCCCCTGACCAGGTGCCAAAAGAAGATGCTCACTCATGCTTTCCAAAATTCTTTCCCAGGCCTGGGGGAAGGGAGCCATCCTTTGAGCCCCGGTGAGGAGCTCTGAGTCTCCAAGGAAGTAAAGCATGTTCTCATCCTCCAAACACTCCATTTTCTCCCTGAATTAGTGTCCTTTCTTTGAGCCAAAAAAGGATCTACTTAGGACTTGAGGGTATGACCCCTTATTTCTCTGTTTGCAGAATGCGTCCAGCTTCCGAGTTTGAAGGCCCACAGAATAAGGAGTTCATTTTGATTTGTGGAGAACTCATTTTCACCATACATATTTTATTCTTTTCCTTTCAGTCTGGGTTTTTTTGTTTTGTTTTGTTTTGTTTTTTGTTTTTTGTTTTTTTTTTTGGCTTTCTGCCTGAATGAAGCCAGGAGACGAAGTCAGTGTGTCTTAATGAAAGGAGCTCAGACTTAGGGATCTGGGGGACCTAGATCAAAACCTAGAACTATCATTTCCTACCTCTGTGACCTACCTCAATTTCCTTAATCTCTATGGGCTTCAGTTTACTCATTATTGTAGTAAAATATACACTACAAGTTCTTTTTACTTCACTGCTTATACCCGATTTAGTTACCAAATACTACTATTTCAGGTTAGTAACACAGGGTTGAATCATATGTTCTCTTGCTGTCTTTTTTATGCCTGAGAAATTGCTTTCCTATGTCTGATAAGTCATATGTATGTGATTAAAACAACTTTTATTAAAACATTAAAATAATCAAAGTTTCCCACTTCAATGACTGTGTAAATGATTGAAAATTCACTTTGAGTGATTGTAAAATAAGTAATGACAATAAAGCAGTTATTTTCATATAAGAGAAAGAGAAAACCACAAGATTTAAAATCTGTTTACCTTCACCTGCCAAGAAGGAAAAAATGTTGCTGAGTATATTTATATGTACATACATATGTATGTATATCTTTCAAATATTTCAATTATAACTGGATTTCTGCTAGTATTTCACTCTGAAATCTATCTGCAAAGATATTATTTGTGGGAAAATGTTCTATTCCAAATGTTTCTTAGTGCTACAGAGAATGTGAAGAAAATGCCTCAGAATATTTTTTTAGGAAGGCAAAAATTTTCTACTGCAGTCCATAATCTGGACACCGCTGTGTCACTTCAGGGCTGACTTGTATTGTCCACTTGCCAGTGACTGAGCAGCTCCATCCCACCTGAGTATGCAGGATGCAAGGGAGGGAGGCTGTGCCTTCTCAGCCTCCGTGTGTTGTCTTCCTGGCTGGTTGCTGGAATTCATCATTATTGCACTCTACTTTCCACGTCTTAGTCTCTGTTTCTGTTTGCTTTTACTAAAGTTACAGCAATTTACACAGGATCAGGTAATTGAAAGGACTCACATGATTCCAAAGGGTATATTCCTATAAGGCTTTGTAGGGGCAGAAAACTTTCCCTTCTTCCCTTCTAGGTTCTTTGGCTGGAGACAAATTTTGCATGTATGGGTGCCCCATAAAAATGGGAGACTCCCCAGCAGTCAGGTAATTGAGGCTTATATGCTATCCTGAGCTAAGGAGAAGGGGGTAGGGGTCTGAGACTTTAAAGGGGTGGAAGATATTTCACAGGACAATGGGAAGAGCCAGCGTTTGGTAAACAAATGTTTACCGTGTCATACAAATAGTTCTTTCTGATATAAAAGTTCTCTCTGGTAATATCTCTCTTCCTGGTATAGGCACCCTATCTAAATTCTTTAAGGCAGTTCAGGGGGAGGTAAAAAAAAAAATATTCCTGAGTCTCCTGGGCTCCTGGTTGTCTTCAGCTCCAAATAATCCACATGTCAAAGTGGCACATTCTGGGGTGGTTTATCCTGCTCCCTCTCAGCTTTGATAAACTAAAGGGTGTGGTACAGCAGGAGAAGGAAAACACAGGCAGACAGAGAGGTCTGAGCCTTCCAGACATAGCTTCAGGGCCCTTTCTTAATCTCAGTGGACGTGATTTGTGTTCCGGTTATGAACCACTAAAATACACACAAGATACCTGTTTCCAGGGAAGCCACGACACAGTTTATAGAAAAGCCTTTTATATCTCACTGCTCATGTGGCTTAATCCTATTTTTACTCTACCACCCACCTCTGTGTTAAATAGATGCTTTTCTGTAAGGGGTGCCTGGGTGGCTCAGTCGGTTAAGTGTCTGACTCTTGATTTTGGCTCAGATCATGATCTCAGGGCTGTGGGATCATCGAGTTCTGTGTCAGACTCTGTGCTCCGTGGGGAGTCTACTAGAATTTTCTCTCTCTCCCTCTGCCAATCACCCACACCCCACCCCCGTGCACATCCACTCTCTATTTCTCTCTAAAATAAATAAATAAATAAATCTTTAAAACATAAATAAAAATAATTTAAAAATCACTTTAATGCACATCATTATCTCCATTTTTGTTCACTTTGATCCCTTTCACAATATGTCTTTTCAGTAAAAAAATCTATATATAGTGTGTTCCCTTGGTAGTGGGGACTAAATTGCTTATCATAATCAATGACTTTGATCCTGTTAATGCTATTATCTCTTTGGTTAGTTAGATCATTCTTTACAGTAGGATCGCAGGAAAGCTGATGTGAAAGGGTAATTGCTAGAGACTGAACTATTTCTGGAATATTTGTGAACCCAGCCTTCATGTTCATTGCACAATGTAGATTCAAATCTATGTAGTGTCTTACCTAAATTTCCCTTTTCCATTTAATAAATTATCGCAGTAATTGTGTAATCGGGGCAGGATGTATATTTATAGTTATAAGGAGTTAACTATCAGAAAACTGTCATACCATCATTCATTGCGGTGTTTTGTATCTTTAAATTTAAGAAAGAGAAATTAAAAGAAAAATCAAACAGGTAAACAAGAGGTAACTAGACTACTTTGGGAAATGATCATGGTTTCCTGATTTCAAAGTTGGTTATAGAAAAGATGAAAGATTCCAGTATTTATGTGTGTAAAAAGCTCATTTCAAAACAGATCAGTATATTCAGGTTACAATACCCAGGTCACAAAGCCACATTTTATTAATAAAAAATAACTTGCAGCCATTGAGGGAACTTTAAACAATCATGCTTTCTTGTGAAATGTAATATCACAATTACTAGATCTGATGTATGTATGCTGGATAGATGCCAGCACAATGTAGTACTTTGCTAATGCAGAATGAAATATGTTTTGTGCTGTAGTAAAGCTGTCCGTAGAGTTCGAAAAACAAAGCTATTTTACTAGCAGTTAACCTACAATTTAAAATCTTCCACACAGTCTTAAAAGACCACATATTGTATGATTCCATTTATATGAAATGTCCAATAGAGTCAAGTAGAAAGTAGATTAGTAGTTGCCTAGGGCTGGAAAAGATGGGGTGGGGAGGGGGTAGCTAAAAGGTATAGGATTTATTTCTGAAGTAATAAAAATGTTCTAAAATTGGTTGTGGTGATGGTCTCAATTCTGTGACTATATTAAAAACCACTGAATTCTACATTTTAAATGGGTGGATTATAGGTATGTGAATTGTATCCGAATAAAGTTGATACCAGGGGTGCCAGGGTAGTGCAGTTGTTTAAGCGGCCAACTCTTGGTTTCGGCCCAGGTCTGATCTCAGGGTCATGAGATCTAGCCCCGCATAGGGCTCTGTGCTCAACACTGAGTCTGCTTCAGAATCTCTCCCTCTGCCCCTCCCACTCATGCTCCCTCTCTCCCTCAAGTAAATAAAATCTTTTAAAAAAAAATAAAGTTGATACCAAAAAAATCTTACACAAAAATCTTTCCTGTAAAACACATATTCCACTCAACTAAGATTCAATGCAAATGTTTTAAATTTATTTTTTTAAATTTAGGATAATGTCTACGGAGCACCTGGGTGGCTCAGTCGGTTAAGTATCTACCGTCAGCTCAGGTCATGATCCTGGAGTCCTGGGATTAGAGCCCCACATGGGCTCCCTGCTCAGCGGGGAGCCGGCTTCTCCCTCTGCCACCTGCTCTTACTCTCTCTCTATCTCAAATAAATAAAATCTTTAAAAAAATGGAATAATGTCTGAATTCTTTTAATGTCCTTTTTATACAAACAGAAGAAGGAAAAAACTATAAATCAGGATATAAGAAAATCAGTCATACTTATTTTGTGCCATTTATTTCAGATGTTTATAACAAAAAGACAGATTTTATTTTGCTGTCAAGATTTTGCTTATGATAAATGTTTCAAATGAGGCATTTGAAATGTGAACTGCTTGTGAAATGGGTTGGTCATTGGCTTCTTTCTAATGGAGGCAGATGTCCTATGGGAAGGATGACTTTGTTGCTTCAAATTCAGTCTAGCATCATTAACTCTTCATGGTACCACTTTCTTCAGAGCAAGATTTATGTGCACCTCAAAGTGAGAATTACAGAGTCTTTGTTTTATTATAGCTTTATTACTCTTCTCTTTTTTTTAAGTTTGAAGTTTTTATTTAAATTCCAGTTAGCTAACATAGTGTAATATTGTTTCAGGAGTAGAATTTAGTGATTCATCACTTATATACAACACCCAGTGCTCATCAGAACAAGTACCCTCCTTCATGCGCATCACCCATCCAACCCATACCCCACCCACCTCCCCTCCAGCAGCCCTCAGTCTGTTATCTACAGTTAAGAGTTTGTTTTATGGTTTGCCTTTCTCTTTGTTTTCCCCTGCGTTCATCTGTTTTGTTTATTTAAATTCCACATATGAGTGAAACTATATGGTATTTGTCTTCGTCTGAGTTATTTTGCTTAGCATAATACCCTCTAGTTCCATCTGTATCATTGCAAATGGCAAGATTTTCATTCTTTTTCATGGATGAGTAATATTCGTGTGTGTGTGTGTGTGTGTGTGTGTGTGTGTGTGTATCACCACATCTTCTTTATCCATTCATCAGTCAATAGACATTTGAGCTTTTTCCATAATTTGCCTGTTGTTGATAATGTTGCTATAAACCTCAGGGTGCATGTATCCCTTCAAATCAGTGTTTTCGTGTCCTTTAGGTAAATGCCTAGTAGTACAATTGCTGGGTCACACATTAGTTCTTTTTATAACTTTTTGAGGAGCCTCCATTCCAGAGTGGCTGCACCAGTTTGCATTCCCACCAACAGTGTAGGAGGATTCCCCTTTCTCAACATCCTTGCCAACATCTGTTGTTTCCTGGGTTGTTCATTTTAGCCATTCTGGCAGGTGTGAGGTGGTCTTTGATTGTAGTTTTGATTTGTATTTCCCTGATGATGAGTGATGTTGAGCATTTTCTCATGTGTCTCTTAACCATCTGATTGGCTTCTTTGGAAAAATATCTATTCATGTCTTCAGCCCATTTCTTTTTTTTTTTTTTTTTTTTTTTTTTTTTTTTTTTTA